>NC_056452.1:21611206-21641206 GCF_018296145.1 Oncorhynchus tshawytscha | reverse complement strand
ATACCTGGGTCTCGCTTAGCTGACAGAACTGCCCTCTGCTATAAGAGACAAGGGCTGAGAGACTCCATACATAGTACACAGGTATTATGGTATGTACAGTATGTGTGTATGTGTCTGTGTCGATGTGTGTTACCTTTGAGATCCAGGTTCTTGGCCCCCATAGTGGTCTGTGTAGTGACCTTGGTGTCTATCTTAACAGTGTGCAGGTTGTTGGTGTCTCTGGATATGAGGACGTTGTGCCAGTGGTTGTCATTCAGAGGAGAGTTGGAGTTCCCTTTGATCAGGTGAGCCCCGTTCCCCAGGTCGGACACATAGTGGAGGTAGCTGGGGAGGGAGGGAGATTAGGAACGTTACAATATGAACTTTAATACCTGAGTAGATAGTAGATAGATATCTAACTCTGACCAGTCCTTTCATCAAGTGGAATCATCTCCTCTGTTCAGTAGCAGTAGTGTATAGACACACAGGTAATTACCCTTTGACCAGCTCCACCACTATGAAGTCGTTTCCGTCTCCTCTGTTGTAGAGTACGAGTCCGTCCGGGGAGGTGGTTTTGAACTGGAGGAACAGGTGCATGGAGTAGTAGGCCTGGAGCGTTGGCAGGGTCACGTAGCTCGACCGTGACCTGAATGTCACCGGGTCTGCCACGATGCTCTTATAACCAATCACAGCGTTCAGCTCGCAATAGTCGATGTCGCCGTTCTTACCTAGGATCGAGATGACCAAGGATGAGGTGTGTGTAGTTGTGTACGTACGTGTAAGGTGCTGTGTTGGGGATGAGTTACTTACTTAAAACACTAATGTATTACATATTACTTGTTACATTTAACTAAAGTAAGGCGTTATATTACAATATTACATTGTGTGGAAAGTAACGCATTATATTCTAATATTACAATGAGCAACGTCAGCTTTGATCAGTAGTTGCACCTTTCGTCTGTGGCGCTGCCTTGCTAGTCTACAAGTACTGCTGCTTAATCCGTCATATCTAGTGTAAGCCCAATGTCTGTACAGCTAACCTATCTTTTCATTCAAAATCTGTCTCTCGAGCCGCCAGATCTGGTCACAGTCCGCACTTACGGGGACCCATAGAGACGTATAGAGGGCACTCTATGGGCTTTGCTACCACAGAAGCGTGTTCAATGGCAAAGATCAGAGACGTGCCATCTATACATTTCTATGGACAACAGCTGTCATGACATTTCTCCAGCCTTTCTCCACTCGCCCCACAACTAAATGAGGAAACAAGTTGAGATCGGCTCATGGAAACGCGCCCGTTAAGAGATATGATTGTGAAAGTAAGGCACTCGTTGTTTGACAAAGTAACTGTAGTAATGTTACTCAGAAAAGTAATCTGATTATATAACATGTTACCACCAACACTGGTGTGTGTGTGTGAGGTGCGTGTATGCGTGTGTGAGGTGTGTGTATGTGTGGGTGTGTGTAGGTGTGTGTGTGTTTACTGTCCTTACAGAGGTCTACATAGGGCATCCCGTTGAGGGTGAGGCCCTGTAGGTGCCCTATGAAGTTGGAGGGCACAGCAGGCATGAAGCGCTTCTCCGTCACAATGCCTGTCTCCACGTTGTGGAACTCCAGCTGGGTGTGGTCACCTGCCATCTGACCTGGAGGGGTTAGAGGTCAGGGGTCAGGGGAGAGGTTAGCAGACCGGGGTCAAATACATTGAAGCACTTGAGGTGCACTTGATTTAGCTTCACCGGAGTGCAGGGTGAGTGGAGTTTGCACTTTTGGGACTATTCCATTGGCTACATTGGACCAGGTCAGCTAAATACAAGACACTTGGGCTTGAATGTACTTGAACAATGTCTGCAGGTTATGGGTTTGAGGCCAGGGGTTAAGGTTAGGACTGAAAGGTCAGGGTTGACAGCGTTGGGGGGTTGCTATGGTTACCTTCTACAGATTGCAGGTCGTCGACGGTGAGTTTGAGGCTTTTCCCGCGTCGCACCACTCTGACAGTGTGCCACTCATTATCATTCAGCCCCAGCCCTGCAAAGATGGTCTCTGGACCCTTACCTACACACATTCCAGTTAGTTAATATACACACACATACACCTTACGCACACCCACACGAAGGGTTAACACATGCACACATGCAGGCAAGCACGCAAGCACGCACGCACAAACCCACACACACATTCTCCACCGTCTCCTGCCAGTGTCCTACCCTATCTGACCACATGGTGGCACTAGATACTCAGCTCTGTAGCAAGAGGGACGTAGAGCAGTAATACAGCAGGAGGAACTCTCTCCTTCCCCTTTTCTCTACTTTCATCCCTCTCTCTCTCTCCTTCCCCTTTTCTCTCCTTTCATCCCTCTCTCTCTCTCCTTCCCCTTTTCTCTACTTTCATCCCCCTCTCTCCTTTCATCCCTCTCTCTCTCCTTCCCCTTTTCTCTCCTTTCATCCCCCTCTCTCTCTCCTTCCCCTTTTCTCTCTCCCTTCATCCCTCTCTCTCTCCTTCCTTTCCTCTCCTTTCATCCCCCTCTCTCTCCTTTCATCCCTCTCTCTCTCCTTCCCCTTTTCTCTCTCCCTTCATCCCTCTCTCTCTCATTTTCTCTCTCCTTTCGTCCCTTTCTCTCTCCTAATTTTCTCTCTCTAGTTTCTGTTGAAGGCGATCTCTGGGGAGTGGTGTGAGTCTCTCTCCCTCTCACCAGGATAGACCAGAGTGTCAGTGTGTGTAGGGGGGTGATAAGCTATAGGAGGAATGAGAAGATGAGAGGTAAACAGCCTGACAGATTCAGCTGTGGGAAATGGCAGCACCATGACACACACACACACACACACATCATATTGCCACGTGTGAGGTCTTTGTGTATATGCATGTGTAGGTGAGGTATGTGTGAGTGTAGGTGACTTGTGTGTGTGTTAGGTGTGATTAGTTTTCAGGAGAGGACAGAGGGCTCCCCTGAGGAGTCTCAGCTGTGCTCTGGGCACAAGTCTCTCATCCCATTACCATGGATCACTGCCTGAGATTGGTGTTTTTTTTGTGTGTGTGTGTGTGTGTGTGACCGCACACTGTTGGGGTGAATAGGCTGATGTGAGAATGAGGCAGTGATCCATGCCAACCTGAGAACAGCCAGGACACACACACACACATGTACACACACACACACACACACACACACACACACACACAGGACATGAAATATGGTAATGGAAGAGTGACTAATTTGCGGAAAAAATTGTCTACCGATGGAACTTATACAAATGAAATGTATGTAATATTGTATTTACTGAGTTGTACGAACTCTTGTCATGTTTTATAATCAACTCCTAATATTAAGCTCTTTCAATGGCAGTATTTTTTTTTACTCCAAATGGCTGATAATAACTCATAATGGCTGATCATTACAAAATCATAATAACACCTTTTAAGGTTTCTATGCTTATGAAAAGCATTATGTTACATACTGCCGATAGACATAGACAAGTTGTCTAGGTATGTTCCCATGGCAACACCTTCTCCCTTTGTCAGTACCAGGATGCCGTCATAGAGTCGTCTTCCGTGGTGAAAGGACAAACACACATACACAGAGCTCAACTCACGACAGCCTACAGACAAACAAAGCACTCAGAGGAAGGGAGGGGTGGATGGATAGATGGCTGGATGGATGGAGGGAAGAAAAAGGATGGAGGGGTAGAGAATCTTTCATTTTCAGCATGAAGGAGATATAATTACCCAGAAGCCCTGAGAAGCTTTCAGTCCATCTCCGTGACGGAACTCCACACCTCCACACTCCTCTGTACACCTCTCTCTGTCTCTTTTTCCTTGGCTCTTCTCTCTCTTCCCTGTGTACCTCACCCCTTTTCCTGTTCCCCCTCTCACCTTATTCACTAACACACCCCCATCCCCCTTTTCCTGTTCCCCCTCTCACCTCATTCACTAACACCCCCCTTTTCCCGTTCCCCCTCTCACCTCATTCACTAACACCCCCTTTTCCCGTTCCCCCTCTCACCTTATTCACTAACACCCCCATCCCCCATTTTCCTGTTCCCCCTCTCACCTCATTCACTAACACTCACCTCATTCACTAACCCCCTTTTTCCTGTTCCCCCTCTCACCTAACACACCCCCCCTTTTTCCTGTTTTCACTAACACCCCCACCCCACCCTTTTTCCTGTTCCCCCTCTCACCTCATTCACTAACACCCCCCCTTTTTCCCGTTCCCCCTCTCACCTCATTCACTAACACCCCCACCCCCCCTTTTCCTGTTCCCCCTCTCACCTTATTCACTTACACCCCCACCCCACCCTTTTTCCTGTTCCCCCTCTCACCTTATTCACTTACACCCCCACCCCACCCTTTTTCCTGTTCCCCCCCTCTCACCTCATTCACTTTTTCCTGTTCCCACCCCCACCCCCACCCCACCCTTTTTCCTGTTCCCCCTCTCACCTTATTCACTAACACCCCCACCCCACCCTTTTTCCTGTTCCCCCTCTCACCTTATTCACTTACACCCCCACCCCACCCTTTTTCCTGTTCCCCCTCTCACCTCATTCACTAACACCCCCACCCCACCCTTTTCCTGTTCCCCCTCTCACCTTATTCACTTACACCCCCACCCCACCCTTTTTTTTCCTGTTACACCCCCCTCTCACCTTATTCACTTACACCCCCACCCCACCCTTTTCCTGTTCCCCTCTCACCTTATTCACTTACACCCCCACCCCACCCTTTTTTCCTGTTCCCCCTCTCACCTTATTCACTAACACCCCCACCCCACCCTTTTCCTGTTCCCCCTCTCACCTTATTCACTTACACCCCCCCCACCCCCCCCTTTTCCTGTTCCCCCTTTTTCCTCCCACCTTATTCACTTACACCCCCACCCCACCATTTTCCTGTTCCCCCTCTCACCTTATTCACTAACACCCCCACCCCCCCCCTTTTCCTGTTCCCCCTCTCACCTTATTCACTAACACCCCCCACCCCACCCTTTTCCTGTTCCCCCTCTCACCTTATTCACTTACACCCCCACCCCACCCTTTTCCTGTTCCCCCCCTCTCACCTCATTCACTTACACCCCCCCCCCCTTTTCCTGTTCCCCCTCTCACCTCATTCACTTACACCCCCACCCCACCCTTTTTCCTGTTCCCCCTCTCACCTCATTCACTTACACCCCCACCCCCCCTTTTCCTGTTCCCCCTCTCACCTCATCACTTACACCCCCACCCCACCCTTTTCCTGTTCCCCTCTCACCTTATTCACTTACACCCCCACCCCACCCTTTTCCCCCCCTTTTTCCTGTTCCCCCCTCTCACCTCATTCACTTACACCCCCTGTTCCCCCCCCTTTTTCCTGTTCCCCCCTCTCACCTCATTCACTTACACCCCCCCACCCCCCCTTTTCCTGTTCCCCCTCTCACCTCATTCACTTACACCCCCACCCCACCCTTTTTCCTGTTCCCCCTCTCACCTTATTCACTTACCCCACCCTTTTCCTGTTCCCCCCCACCTCCCTTACACCCCCCCCACCCCCCTTTTCCTGTTCCCCCTCTCAACTCACTTACACCCCCACCCCACCCTTTTCCTGTTCCCCCCCCCCTCTCACCTCACCCCCACCCCACCCCCTTTTCCTGTTCCCCTCTCACCTCACCCCCACCCCCTTTTTCCTCACTCTGTCTTTCCTCTCTTACATTATCTCTAAAATGGCTGCCTTAGTAACCCTGGACTCTAGCAGAATCAAACACACAGTCACACACACCAGCACACACAAACACACACAAGTTCTAACACACACACACACACACACGTTCTAACACACACAGAGGTAGTGTGAGATGGAGCGTGACTTACTGGCGGTACAGTTAATCCTGATACAGTCTGGAGGGAGAGCAGAGCAGAGGGTTAACACTGCACAAAGATACAACTCCACGCGCTGGGGACCAACACACCAACACACTCCACACACACACACACCTCGCTGAGAACACACACTCTCCCTGCCTTCTGAGGGCAAGCTGGGAGGAGGTTATTGGCTAATCAAAGCAGAGGATAGGGCTTTCTGCTATCTGCTCTGAGCGAATTACATGGTAGCACTGGGAATCCAGCAAATAAGATCCAGCAAATGGATCTCTGAATTGTCTTGCTCTGTAATTGGCTGAGGGAGAGCGAGAAGTCTCAGTGTGACATGTGTGTCATTGGCTACTCTGGTCAAAGTGACAGCCTCCGTGACCATAACATCCATAATATCAGGACACTGAGGTGGGCGTGGCCCCAAATTTCTGTCACCGATCAACAGAGCACCAAATCCCACCCCTGGTAGAGCAGAGGAACATGGGAGGTCAGAGGTCATGGTTCCCATAATACCCCAGGTGTGTCGGGTGTCGTCAACCACAGCAGAGACGCAGATGCTACAGCCAGAGACCAACACACACCCCTGCATCTATTGGTGAGTGTGTGTGCGTGTGTATTTGTGTGTGTGCGTGTGTGTGTGTCTCTGTGTGTGTATTTGTGTATGTGTGCATGTGTTTGTGTGTGTGTCTCTGTGTGTGTATTTGTGTGTGTGCATGTGTGTGTGTGTGTGTGTCTCTGTGTGTGTATTTGTGCATGTGTGTGTCTGTGTGTGCGCGTGTGTGTGCATGTCTCTGTGTGTGTATTTGTGTATGTGTGTGTCTCTGTGTGTGCGCGTGTGTGTGCATGTGTGTGTGTGTGTCTCTGTGTGTGTATTTGTGTATGTGTGTGTCTCTGTGTGTGCGCGTGTGTGTGCATTTGTGTGTCTCTGTGTGTGTATTTGTGTATGTGTGTGTCTCTGTGTGTGTATTTGTGTATGTGTGTGTCTCTGTGTGTGTATTTGTGTATGTGTGTGTCTCTGTGTGTGTATTTGTGTATGTGTGTGTCTCTGTGTGTGCGCGTGTGTGTAGGGGTGCAGTGGTCATCTGGGAGTGAGCAGGGAATGCAGCCTCGGACCGGGAGGACCAACCCTCTGTTCAACAATACTCACACCAAACATACAATACAGTACAACAATGTAAGAGTGTGTGTGTGTGTGTGTGTGTGTGTGTGTGTAATAGCAGATCTTGGTTTAGCTCTATGTACATGTGCTCTGCTCTCGGGTTATGTTTGAGTGTGTGTGGGTATAGGTCTACTGTGTACTTAGGGTTACAGTGTGTGAGGGTATAGGCCTACTGTGTACTTAGGGTTACAGTGTGTGAGGGTATAGGCCTACTGTGTACTTAGGTTTACAGTGTGTGGGTATAGGTCTACTGTGTACTTAGGTTTACAGTGTGTGGGTAGAGTCTATGTGTACTTAGGTTTACAGGTGTGAGGGTATAGGCCTACTGTGTACTTAGGTTTACAGTGTGTGAGGGTATGAGGGTATAGGCCTACTGTGTACTTAGGTTTACAGTGTGTGAGGGTATAGGCCTACTGTGTACTTAGGGTTACAGTGTGTGAGGGTATAGGCCTACTGTGTACTTAGGGTTACAGTGTGTGAGGGTATAGGCCTACTGTGTACTTAGGGTTACAGTGTGTGAGGCCTACTGTGTACTTAGGTTTACAGTGTGTGAGGGTATAGGCCTACTGTAGGTTTACAGTGTTGAGGGTATACTTAGGGTTACAGTGTGTGAGGGTATAGGCCTACTGTGTACTTAGGGTTACAGTGTGTGAGGGTATAGGCCTACTGTGTACTTAGGTTTACAGTGTGTGGGTATAGGCCTACTAGGTTTACAGTGTTAGGGGGCCTTACAGTGTGTGAGGGTATAGGCCTACTGTGTACTTAGGTTTACAGTGTGTGAGGGTATAGGCCTACTGTGTACTTAGGTTTACAGTGTGTGGGTATAGGTCTACTGTGTACTTAGGTTTACAGTGTGTGAGGGTATAGGCCTAGGCCTACTGTGTACTTAGGTTTACAGTGTGTGAGGGTATAGGCCTACTGGTACTTAGGGTTACAGTGTGTGAGGGTATAGAGGCCTACTGTGTACTTAGGTTTACAGTGTGTGAGGGTATAGAGGCCTACTGTGTACTTAGGTTTACAGTGTGTGAGGGTATAGGCCTACTGTGTACTTAGGGTTACAGTGTGTGAGGGTATAGGCCTACTGTGTACTTAGGTTTACAGTGTGTGAGGGTATAGGCCTACTGTGTACTTAGGGTTACAGTGTGTGAGGGTATAGGCCTACTGTGTACTTAGGGTTACAGTGTGTGAGGGTATAGGCCTACTGTGTACTTAGGTTTACAGTGTGTGAGGGTATAGGCCTACTGTGTACTTAGGTTTACAGTGTGTGGGTATAGGCCTACTGTGTACTTAGGTTTACAGTGTGTGAGGGTATAGGCCTACTGTGTACTTAGGTTTACAGTGTGTGGGTATAGGTTACAGTGTGTGAGGGTATAGGCCTAGAGTGTACTTAGGGTTACAGTGTGTGAGGGTATAGGCCTACTGTGTACTTAGGTTTACAGTGTGTGAGGGTATAGGCCTACTGTGTACTTAGGGTTACAGTGTGTGAGGGTATAGGCCTACTGTGTACTTAGGGTTACAGTGTGTGAGGGTATAAGCCTACTGTGTACTTAGGTTTACAGTGTGTGAGGGTATAGGCCTACTGTGTACTTAGGTTTACAGTGTGTGAGGGTATAGGCCTACTGTGTACTTAGGGTTACAGTGTGAGAGGGTATAGGCCTACTGTGTACTTAGGGTTACAGTGTGTGAGGGTATGTGTGTACTTAGGTTTACAGTGTGTGAGGTTGACTGTGTACTTAGGTTTACAGTGTGTGAGGGTAACTACTGTGTTAGGGACAGTGTGTGAGGGTATAAGCCTACTGTGTACTTAGGTTTACAGTGTTGAGGTCTACTGTGTACTTAGGGTTACAGTGTGTGAGGGTAAGGCCTAGGTTGTTACAGTGTGTGAGGGTATAGGCCTACTGTGTAACTAGGTTGACAGTGTATAGGTGTGTACTTAGGTTTACAGTGTGTGAGGGTATAGGCCTACTGTATACTTAGGTTTACAGTGTATGGGTATGTGTGTACTTTGTGTGTGTAACTAGGTTGACAGTGTTGGTGTGTGTAACTAGGTTGACAGTGATGGTGTGTGTAACTAGGTTGACAGTGTATGTGTGTGTAACTAGGTTGACAGAGTGTGTGTGTGTAACTAGGTTGACAGTGTATGTGTGTGTAACTAGGTTGAAGTGTATGTGTGTGTAACTAGGTTGACAGTGTATGTGTGTGTGTAACTAGGTTGACAGTGTATGTGTGTGTAACTAGGTTGACAGTGTATGTGTGTGTAACTAGGTTGACAGTGTATGTGTGTGTAACTAGGTTGACAGTGTATGTGTGTGTGTAACTAGGTTGACAGTGTATGTGTGTGTGTAACTAGGTTGACAGTGTTGGTGTGTATAACTAGGTTGACAGTGTATGTGTGTGTGTAACTAGGTTGACAGTGCATGTGTGTGTGTGTAACTAGGTTGACAGTGTATGTGTGTGTGTAACTAGGTTGACAGTGTATGTGTATGTGTACCTAGGTTGACAGTGAGTCGGACACGCCCCCCGTCCAGCTCCAGTCGGAGCGTGTCGGCTGAGTTCCGTGATGTTGTTGCCATGAGAACACCGTAGGCCCGCTGGGAGCGAAAACGTAGCGACACATCCTCTGCTTCGGTGTGCATCGATACGGGCAACTGGACCTTCATAAACTTACTACCATCATAGGATAGGATGGTCGCATCTAGAGAGGGAGGAGGGAGGGGAAGATATTAATATCAGGCAGTGACCAGTCCAGACCAGACTAGTCCAGATGAGACCACATCAAACCAGTGTCTACAGTTTGACTTAAATTCCAGAAAATATTCAATTCAAAGCTGTTTTCCGCTGAGAGAGAGTGATGGTTCTATATTTGTTCCTCTGCCTCTACCTTTCTCTGATGCTTCAATCTGTCTGTCTGTCTGTCTGTCTGTCTGTCTGTCTGTCTGTCTGTCTGTCTGTCTGTCTGTCTGTCTGTCTGTCTGTCTGTCTCTCTCTTTCTCTTTCTCTTTCCATGGGACACCATTGGTGGCGAAAACAAGAGAACAGGGAGAGAGAGGTCTCACGAATACTAATGAGCTCAGAGTGTGTGTGTGTGTGAATAAGTGAGTGAATTTCAGAGGGAACCGTAACAGTGAGTGCCCAGTAAAGCGAGCAAGGAGAGAACGGAGAAGAGAGAAGGAGAGATAGGGAGAAGGTGGGAGAGGTAGAAGAAGGGAGAGGGAGAAGGAGAGATAGGGAGAGGGGGAAGGAGAGATAAGGAGAAAGAGAGAGGGTGAAAAGCTACAATGCTAATGAATCCTCATTAACTGGAGGTTAGCCTGTTACATCATGATAACATAACTAACACCCACACAAACACACACATACATACATGTGTATGTGTGCGTTGGAGTAATTTCTTAACAGCTGACTAAATTAAATGAGAAAATGGTGCTTCAGCAGAGCACCTGAGAGAGAGGGGGAAAGAGAGAGAGGGGGTAGAAAGAGTGAGAGAGGGGAGTAGAGAGAGAGAAGGAGGGGGTAGAGAGAGAGCGGGTAGAGAGAGAGAGAGAGAGCGAGAGGGGGTAGAGAGAGAGAGGGGGCAGGGAGAGAGAGAAAGGGGGGGGTAGAGAGAGAGAGAGAAGGAGGGGGTAGAGAGAAAAAGGGGGTAGAGAGAGAGGGGGGGGCAGAGTGAGAGAGGGGGTAGAAAGAGTGAGAGAGTGGATAGAGAGAGATCGGAGGGGGTAGAGAGAGAGGGGGTAGAGAGAGAGAGAGAGGGGGTAGAGAGAGAGAGAGGGGGTAGAGAGAGAGAGGGGGTAGAGAGAGAGAGAGAGAGAGGGGGCAGAGAGAGAAAAGGGGGGTAGAAAGAGTAAGAGTGGGGGTAGAGAGAAAGAGAGAGAGATGGTCGAGAGAGCAAGAAGGGGGAGAGAGAGAAAGAGGGGGTGTAGAGAGAGGGGGGGGGGAGTTCTGTATGTTAACACTAGAGGCTTAATACCTAAAATGTATCAATTGAAAGTGTGGGTTAACAGCTCCAATCCAGATGTTGTTGGTCATTACTGAGACGTAGTTGTGAAGCCAGCAGCATACCACCCTTCATCCCACTGCTGACTTACTTCTGAAGCTAAGCAGGGTTGTTCCTGGTTGGTCCCTGGATGGGAGACCAGATGCTGCTGGTCCCAATGCCCCAAGGCAGTGACTGGAGACACTACCCTGTGTAGGGTGCCGTCTTTCAGATGGGACATTAAACGGGTGTCCTGACTTTCTGAGGTCATTAAAGATCCCATGGCACTTATCATAAGAGTAACCCTGGTGTCCTGGCTAAATCCCCAAGCTGTCACTTAATCATCCCCAGCTTACAATTGGCTCATTCATCCCCCTCCTCTCCCCTGTAACTATTCCCCAGGTTGTTGATGTAAATGAGAATGTGTTCTCAGTCAACTTACCTGGTAAAATAAAATGATAGAGTGTTTTGAACACTGATGTTAACCTTTCCATTTGTAACTTTTTCCGGCAAGACAGATCTTCCAAAGGTGGTGGAGCGGCAATCTTTACCAAGGAACACCTTCAGTGCTCGGTTGTCCACACCAACTCCACCAAACAATTGGACTTGATGGTTTTAAGCATTAAACTTTCATATAGCTCTTTGTTGACTGTTGCTGGGTGTTATCGTCCACCATCAGCACCGGCCTGTACCCTACCTGCCCTAAGCTCTCTCCTGGCCCCTTACACTAAGTCTGAATGTGTCCTGCTAGGTGACCTGAACTGGGATATGCTTAAACCACCTGACCAAGTCCTAAAGCCATGGGACTCTCTAAATCTATCTCAGATTAGGTATGACTCCAAACACCCAGAGAAGGCTACTCTCCTTGATGGTATCCTCACAGACACTTTCTAAATAACTTTAATGAGCCTTCCTCCATAACCTGGCCTCTGTAAATTGGTATTGAATCAGCTCTGTCGAAGACGCTTGGACTTTCTTTTTTGATATTTTCAGTAGTATTGTTGACATGCACACCCCATAAAGAAAATGAGAATTAAAAAACAGGTTCAGTCCCTGGTTCAACCGTGATCTGGCAGAGTTACTCCACCTCAAGAACATAATTTGGCAAAAGGTTCGGTACACAAATACTCAGGCTGACTGGCTGTCGTTCAGGCAAATGAGAAATAAGTGCACTCATTTGGAAGGCCAAAGTTAGTTCCTTTAAGGAGCAGTTCTCTCTCTGTTGGTCTAACCCCAAGAAGTTCTAGAAAACACTTAAAGAACTGGAGAATAAACCCTCCTCCTCACAGCTGCCCATGTCCCTTAATGTTGATGATGTGGTTGTTACTTAAAAGACGCGTATGGCTGAGCTATTTATTCACCACTTCATTAAATCAGGATTCCTCTTTGACTCAGACATGCCTCCTTGCCTGTCCAACATTTTCTCACCTCCCAGCCCTTCTAGTGCGACTAGCCTCGATCCTGTTTTCTCCCTGCAGACAGTCACTGTGTCTGAGGTGCAAAAGGAGCTCCTTAAACTTGACCTCCAAAAAACATCTGGGTCAGATGGTTTAGACCCTTTCTTCTTTAATGTTGCAGCCTCTATCCTCACCAAGCCTGTCTCTGACCTTTCTAACCCGTCTCTCCTTTCCGGGGAGGTTCCCATCGCTTGGAAGGCAGCTACGGTTCATCTTTTATTTAAAGGGGGAGATCAAGCTGATCCTAACTGTTTTAGGTCTATTTCTATTTTGCCCTGTTTACCAAAATTGTTGGAAAAACTTGTCAATAATCAACTGACTGGCTTTCTTGATGCCTATAGTGTTCTCTCGGGTATGCAATCTGGTTTCCGCTCAGGTTATGGATGTGTCACTATAACTTTAAAGGTACTCAATGATGTCACCATTGCCCTTGATTTTAAGCAATGTTGTGCTGCTATTTTTATTGACTTGGCCAAAGCTTTTGATACGGTAGACCATTCCATTCTTGTGGGTCGGTATTGATGTATTGGTGTCTCTGAGGGGTCTCTGGCCTGGTTTGCTAACTACTGCTCTCAGAGTGTAGTGTATAAAGTCAGAACATCTGCTGTCTCAGCCACTGCATGTCATCAAGGGAGTACCCCAAGGCTCGATCCTAGGCCCCACGCTCTCCACAATTTACATCAACAACATAGCTCAGGCAGTAGGAAGCTCTCTCATCCATTTATATGCAGCTGATAGTCTTATACTCAGCTGATCCCTCCCCGGATGTTGTGTTAAATGCTCTACAACAAAGCTTTCTTAGTGTCCAACAAGCTTTCTCTGCCCTTAACCTTGTTCTGAACACCTCCAAAACACAGGTTATGTGGTTCGGTAAGAAGAATGGCCCTCTCCCCACAGGTGTGATTACTATCTCTGAGGGTTTAGTCACCTCATACAAGTATTTAGGAGAATGGCTAGACAATACACTGTCCTTCTCTCAGCACATATCAAAGCTGCAGGCTAAAGTTAAATCTAGACTTGGTTTCCTCTATCGTAATCACTCCTCTTTCACCCCAGCTGCTAAACTAACCCTGATTCAGATGACCTTCCTTCCCATGCTAGATTACGGAGACATACTTTATAGATCGGCAGGTAAGGGTGCTCTTGAGCGGCAAGATGTTCTTTACCATTCGGCCATCAGATTTGCCACCAAAGCTCCTTACAGGACACGTCACTGCACTCTATACTCCTCTGTAAACTGGTCATCTCTGTATACCTGTCGCAAGATCCACTGGTTGTTTTATTTATTATTTATAAAACACTTAGACCTCAGTCCCCCCTATCTGAGATATCTACTGCAGCCCTCATCCTCCACATACAACACCCGTTCTGTCAGCCACAATCTGTTAAAGGTCCCCAAAGCACATCCCTGGATCGCTCCTCTTTTCAGTTCGCTGCAGCTAGTGAATGGAGCTCAAATTGGACAGTTTTATCTCCATCTCTACATTCAAAGACTCAATCATGGACATTCTTACTGACACTTGTGGTTACTTCGCGTGATGTATTGTTGTCTCTACCTTCTTGCCCTTTGTGCTGTTGTCTGTGCCTAACAATGTTTGTACCATGTTTGTGCTGCTACCATGTTGTGTTGTCCTGTGTTGCTGCCATGCTATGTTGTTGTCTTAGGCCTCTCTTTATGTAGTGTTGTGGTGCCTCTCTTGTCGTGATGTGTGTTTTGTCCCATATTTATATGTTATTTATTTTTTATTTTTAATCCCAGCCCCCGTCCCCGCAGGAGGCCTTTTGCCTCTTAGTAGGCCGTCATTGTAAATACGAATTGGTTCTTAAATGACTTGCCTAGTTAAATAAAGGTTAAATAAAAAGAGAGGGAGAGAGAGAGATGGGGGGGTGGAGAGAGTTAATTTTTATTGTTTATTTCACTTTTGTTTATTATCTATTTCACTTGCTTTGGCAATGATAACTTATGTTTTCCATGCCAATAAAGCCCTTGAATTGAATTGAGAGAGAGAGAGAAAAATAGAAAGAGAGGGGCAGAGAAAGAGAGAGAGAGAAAGAGGGGGGTAGAGAGGGAGGGAGAGATGGGAGATGGAGAAGGAGGGATGCTGATGAAGGCAGTAAGTGTGAACGTGTCCTTGTGACGACAGCTCTGGAATAAAGCTGAAGAAACAAACAGATCTGAGAGAAAATTTGGAACAAAAAGAGAGAGAGAGGGATGGAGGGATGGCGAGAGAGGAGAGAGAGAGAAAGAGGGATGGAGGGATGGCGAGAGATGGGAGAGAGAGAGAGGGATGGAGGGATGGCGAGAGATGGGAGAGAGAGAGAGAGGTAAAACCACAGGTAGAAGGTGGGAGCAATCACTCTCTCCAACTGTTTCTCCATCTGTCCCTCCTTCTACTGAACCACCAGTTACTGAGGCTGATTCTCTCTCTCTCTTTTTCACACATTGTTCCATTTTCATCTCCCTACAGAGGACAGATCTGAGGTGTGTGTATTTGTTAGATATGGGAAGACGAATAATTATCGTGGTAACAGAATCCACTGCTTCACACTGACACCAGGATCTCTATCCTCCCTCTCCCTGACTCATCTCTTTTCTTTTCTCCAAACTGTCTCTCACTTCATCTTTCCCCCAGTCTCTTAGGGATTCTATTCATCCATCCCTCACTCAATCATCCCTCTTGGTCTTTCTCTTTTTCTATGTTCTCTCTCTCCATGACTCCCTCCTCCCCCTCCTCATCCCTCACAGCGACGCTCTCTCTCCATCCCTCCCTCCTCCCCTTCTCTCCATCGCTCCCTCCTCCTCTCTCTCCTCCTCTCTCTCCATCCCTCCTCCCTCACCCTTCTCTCCATCTCTACCTCCTATCCCCCTCTCTCCATCCCTCTCTCTCCATCCCTCCTCCCTCACCCTTCTCTCCATCTCTACCTCCTATCCCCTTCTCTCCATCCCTCCCTCTTCCCCCTCTCTCTCCATCCATCCCTCCCTCCTACCTACCCTCTTCTCTCCATCCCTCCATCATTCCCTCTCTCCATCCTTCCCTTCGCCCCTCTCTCTCATCCATCTCGCCCTCCACTCTCTCCATCCCTCCCTCCTCCCCCTCTCTCTATCCTTCCCTCCTTCCATCCCTCCCTCTGCCCCTCTCTCCATCCCTCCTCCCTCCCCGCTCCATCTCTCCCTCTCTCCCTCCGTCCCCGCTCTCCATCCCTCCCTCCTCCCCCTCTCCATCCCTCCCCCTCTCCTCCTACCCCCTCTCTCCATCCGTCCCTCCTCCCCTCTCTCTCCATCCCTCCCTCTTTCCCCCTTTCTCTATCCCTCCCTCTATCCCTCTCCATCCATCCCTCCCTCCTCCCCTCTCTCGCCATCCCTCCCTCTTTCCCCTCTCTCTCTCTCCATCCCTCCCTCCTCCACCCTCTCCATCTCCATCCCTCCTCCCTCCCCATCCATCTCTCCCTCCTCCCTCTCTCCCTCCGTCCCTCTCTCCATACCTCCCTCCTCTCTCCATCCCTCCCCCTCCCTCCATCTCTCCCTCCTATCCCGCTCTCTCCATCCATCCCTCCTCCCCTCTCTCTCCATCCCTCCCTCTTTCCCCTTTCTCTATCCCTCCCTCTTTCCATCTCTCCTCCCTCCCCTTCTCTCCATCTCTCCCTCCTACCCCTCTCTCCATCCCTCCCTCCTCCCCTCCCCTCTCTCCATTCCTCCCTCTATCCCCCTTGCTCTATCCCTCCCTTTCCCGTCTCTCTCCATCCCTCCCCCTCTTCATCCCTCCCTCTTTCCCCCTCTCTCCATCCCTCTCTCCATCCCTCCCGCCCTCCTCCCCCATCTTCCCCTCTCGCCATCCCTCCCTCTTTCCCCCTCTCTCCATCTCTCCCTCCTCACCACTCTCTCCATCCCTCCCTCCTCCCCCTCTCTCCATCCCTCCCTCTTTCCCCCTCTCTCCATCCCTCCCTCCTCCCCCTCTCCTCACCTCTCTCACAGGCCCGTCCCAGGTATCCGGTCCCAGAGCAGTCACACACATATCTGTTCCAGCCCTCCCTGCAGAGGTCAGAAGTTGGGGTTAATGGTCAAGTCAAGGGTCATGCCAGAGTAGATAAAATTCACCATTCGCTAAGCACCGCCCCCTTGGTTACTGTTGCAACTTGGGTAAAAAATAAATTCAGTGGAGCCCAATTCCCCATTCAACCACTGGCAAAATCCCCTCACAATGATCTCAAACTGTGTTTTTAACACACAATAAAATGAAACACACACTACCCATCGCTAATCAGGAGACTCTCTGGGAAGTTGTGGTGGACTGCCATTACACTTGCTTTACGGGAACCTGGTCAAATTAAGTATGTAGTGTGGCTAGCCACTGGATAACTGTGAATTCACTGTCAGCATGCAATCTAAGGTACTAACCATTTCTGGAGCTAACTAGTACTCTCAAATTGTATCCTGATGTCAACAGCAGATGAGAATTATATTCATAGTATAGCTAACTAACCTAGCTAACATACATTTGGAGAAAACAACTTATAACAACTGGCTAGCTAGCTAGTGTTAGCAACATTTTCAATGCTGGTCATGCAATGAGAGCTAACTAACCAGATCGCAAACAATGCAACAAAATTTATAATTTCGGATTTGAAAAATACTCAATCAACAGCATTTCAGGAATCAATTATTGTTAAATTATTCTGCCATTTTAAATATATGATAAAAAATTTTTTTTTAAACATCCCAGTTTTTTCTATTGCCCTCATTGGCTTTCATGTGTTTGAAACATACGGTCTATCTATGGTTTACAACGAGAGCTTGTTCTAGGTGTTGGACTCGAGCTTGGTTAGCGACAGTTGTCCACCGAAGCACTGACATTGGTTGTCCAAAATTCTGGGGCGGACTTAGCGAAGGGTCAATTCAAGGTGCTTTATTGACATGAAAAACATTCTTTAAATATGCCTAAAAGTCTTCTCTCAGTCTAGAACTTAGTTAAAAGTGCAGGGAGTCCTTTGGAAACAGTCAAGCACACATCAACATAGTCCCGTACTGTACAGTAGACTTGACTTGAGTAAGTAGCTGCGTTACCTGCAGGTGGCGCTGTGTTGGCAGGGGTTGGACAGACACTGTTTAGGGGGCTCTCTGGAGCAGGAAGGTTTCACCCCTACAGCCCTCTGAGCCTCAGCCAGACGACGGATGTCTTTACTCTGACCGTCCACAAACAGGTCTCTCACACAGCCCACATATCCATAGTTCAACAACGCTGTCCACACCTACAGGGAAAAGGAGAGACAGGTTACTTACACACACACACACACACACACACACACACACACACACACACACACACACACACACACACACACACACGCACACACACACATGCACATAAACAAACGCACACACACACACACAGACCTCAGTAGGAAAGATGAGTCCTTGGCGGTCCTCCGGTAATCCTCCCAGGTACAGGATATCATCCAGGTCTAGAATCTCACTGTCCCCTGGAGCGGTGTACGCTGTACGCTGTGAGTTCACTGAGATAGTACCTACACACACACACACACACACAAGGTTAGGGTTAAGAGGGATCAATGATTAGGGTGCTCTGACACTGACCGTAAGTCGCTCAGAATGAGTCTGCTAAATGGCTCAAATGTTAATGTAAAGGTTAAGTTACCTTTCCCACTGACCACTTGCCAGGCCGTCATTATAAATAAGAATGGCTGTTAATCGGTTAAAGGTGAAATAAAATCAGATACCTGAGCGCCCGTCCCTCTGGAAGTCGACGTGGTACCACTCGCCATCGTTGACTTTCCTGTCGATGGCCTTGGTCTTGGTGGTTCCTGAGCCCATGTCCAACAGAAGATACAGGTGACCATCCAGCATCTCGATGGCAAAGAAATCCACCTGCAACAGAAACGGCAACAATAGAAAAAACAGCACAATATGAACATCAACACCGAACCCAGTATCAACATCAGCACCGAACCCAGTATCAACATCAACACCAACACCAGTATCAACATCAACACCGACACCAGTATCAACATCAAAACCAACAACAGTATAAACATCAACACCGACAACAGTATAAAAACCAACACCAGTATCAACATCAACACCAACAACAGTATAAACATCAACACCAACACCAGTATAAAAACCAACACCAACACCAGAATAAACACCAACACCAACAACAGTATAAACATCATTACCAACACCAGTATCAACACCAACACCAGTATCAACATCAACACCAACACCAGAATAAACACCAACACCAACAACAGTATAAACATCAACATCAACACCAGTGTAAACT
Source organism: Oncorhynchus tshawytscha (assembly GCF_018296145.1). NCBI lineage: Eukaryota > Metazoa > Chordata > Actinopteri > Salmoniformes > Salmonidae > Oncorhynchus > Oncorhynchus tshawytscha. The sequence continues at coordinate 21,622,505 of NC_056452.1, read as the reverse complement.
CATCATCAACACCAACACCAGTATAAACATCAACACCAGTATAAACATCAATACCAACACCAGTATCAACAACAACACCAGTATAAACATCAACACCAGTATCAACATCAACACCAACACCAGTACAAACACCAACACCAGTAGAAACATCAACACCAGTATGAACATCAACACCAACAAATATATCAACATCAACATCAACACCAGTATCAACATCAACACCAACACCAACACCAGTATAAACATCAACACCAACACCAGTATAAACATCAACACCAGTATAAACATCAACACCAACACCAGTACAAACACCAACACCAGTAGAAACATCAACACCAGTATAAACATCAACACCAACACCAGTATGAACATCAACATCAACACCAGTATAAACATCAACACCAGTATAAACATCAACACCAACACCAGGATCAACATCAACACCAACACCAGTATAAACATCAACACCAACACCAGGTATCAAACCAACACCAACACCAGTATAAACATCAACACCAACACCAGTACAAACACCAACACCAGTAGAAACATCAACACCAGTATAAACATCAACACCAACACCAGTATGAACATCAACATCAACACCAGTATAAACATCAACACCAGTATAAACATCAACACCAACACCAGGATCAACATCAACACCAACACCAGTATAAACATCAACACCAACACCAGTACAAACACCAACACCAGTAGAAACATCAACACCAGTATAAACATCAACACCAACACCAGTATAAACATCAACACCAGTATAAACATCAACACCAGTATAAACACCAACACCAGTATAAATACCAACACCAACAACAGTATAAACATCAACACCAACACCAGTATAAACATCAACATCAACACCAGTATAAACATCAACACCAGCAACAGTATAAACATCAACGCCAACACCAGTATAAACACCAACACCAGTATAAAAACCAACACCAACAACAGTATAAACATCAACACCAGTATAAACATCAACACCAACAACAGTATAAACATCAACGCCAACACCAGTATAAACACCAACACCAGTATAAATACCAACACCAACAACAGTATAAACATCAACACCAACACCAGTATAAACATCAACATCAACACCAGTATAAACATCAACGCCAACAACAGTATAAACATCAACACCAACACCAGTATAAACACCAACACCAACACCAGTATAAAAACCAACACACACACCAGTATAAACATCAACAACAAAATCTGTGATTGATTGGTCTATCATGCATCGGTGCAAGCTTCAACGGGGCGGAAGGGTAGTCTAGTGGTTAGAGTGTTGGGCTATTAACCAAAAGGTTGCAAGTTCAAATCCCCGAGCTGCTAAGGTACAAATCTGTCGTTCTGCCCCTGAACAGGCAGTTAACCCACTGTTCCTTGGTACAATTTATTGAAATCAATGGCGCCATTAGTTGAGTTCAAGCAAAATTAAATTTACTCTGACTTTGGAATGAAATGTTGCCTATTTATATCTCACGTTGCCTATTTGTATCTCATATGTTGCCTATTTATATCTCATATGTTGCCTATTTATATCTCATTATTTATATCTCATATGTTGCCTATTTATATCTCATATGTTGCCTATTTATATCTCATATGTTGCCTATTTATATCTCACGTTGCCTATTTATATCTCACGTTGCCTATTTATATCTCACGTTGCCTATTTATATCTCATATGTTGCCTATTTATATCTCACGTTGCCTATTTATATCTCATATGTTGCCTATTTATATATCACGTTGCCTATTTATATCTCATATGTTGCCTATTTATATATCACGTTGCCTATTTATATCTCATATGTTGCCTATTTATATCTCACGTTGCCTATTTATATCTCATATGTTGCCTATTTATATCTCACGTTGCCTATTTATATCTCACGTTGCCTATTTATATCTCATATGTTGCCTATTTATATCTCACGTTGCCTATTTATATCTCATATGTTGCCTATTTATATCTCACGTTGCCTATTTATATCTCACGTTGCCTATTTATATCTCATATGTTGCCTATTTATATATCACGTTGCCTATTTATATCTCACGTTGCCTATTTATATCTCATATGTTGCCTATTTATATCTCACGTTGCCTATTTATATCTCATATGTTGCCTATTTATATATCACGTTGCCTATTTATATCTCATATGTTGCCTATTTATATCTCACGTTGCTATTTGTATCTATTTATATCTCATATGTTGCCTATTTATATCTCATATGTTGCCTATTTATATCTCATTTATGTTGCCTATTTATATCTCACGTTGCCTATTTATATCTCATATGTTGCCTATTTATATCTCACGTTGCCTATTTATATCTCATATGTTGCCTATTTATATCTCACGTTGCCTATTTATATCTCATACGTTGCCTATTTATATCTCATATGTTGCCTATTTATATCTCATATGTTGCCTATTTATATCTCATATGTTGCCTATTTATATATCACGTTGCCTATTTATATCTCATATGTTGCCTATTTATATCTCATATGTTGCCTATTTATATATCACGTTGCCTATTTATATCTCATATGTTGCCTATTTATATCTCACGTTGCCTATTTATATCTCATATGTTGCCTATTTATATCTCATATGTTGCCTATTTATATCTCACGTTGCCTATTTATATCTCACGTTGCCTATTTATATCTCACGTTGCCTATTTGTATCTCACGTGGCCTATTTATATCTCACGTGGCCTATTTATATCTCACGTGGCCTATTTATATCTCACGTTGCCTATTTATATCTCATGTTGCCTATTTATATCTCATGTTGCCTATTTATATCTCATGTTGTCTATTTATATCTCATGTTGCCTATTTATATCTCAAGTTGCCTGACTACAATATTTGATCTTAATACAGTAATAAATATCCACTAGCCCATAGTAAGTCAGTAGGGCTAGCTGGCTAGCTTACTGCGGTTAGTTAGCCAAAGAGCCACTAATATTCGTTAGCTAGCTAGCTACATACAAAGAGTTGACATCTACCTTGCATAAAATTTGTTTTAGGTCATTTTTGCCTGTTAAACTATCTGGTTTAGGTACATTATTACGATTCACATATAGATAGCTGATAGGTATGAAGTAAAACGTTTGCTTTGTGTACATCTTGTTTGGTCTCCATTGTTGTCATTGTCCTGGTTGGAAGAAGGTTCAGTAAATGGGGAGGTGCAGCGTGAGGTAATACAGTAGGCGGAGTCCTTCTCAAATGGAAGGTTTTATGTGTTCTCCACACTCGTCCTCATAAGAACATAATCAAGAGAACGTCCTTGGAGAATGCACTCGGCGCATGAGAGTGTGAAGCACGGTAGTACGCATATTGAGAAACATCCAATGTGTGCTTGGTCAGCGTGTGTCTCCTTACCTTTAGGGTGGGGGGTGTGCGGGGGTCCTTGCGTTGCTGTTGCCGTGGTTTCCCGTGGCTGAAGAGCATCAGTCCGTTGGGTTCTGTCGTTCTGAAGTCAAAGGAGATTGACCCCGCCTTCTTGGCGCTCCACTTGCTCAATGCCACAAACGACTCTGGGGTGTCAAAGGTCACGGGATCGAGGGTCGCCACGCTCTCGCACTTAAACGCCACTATACCGCTCACCTGATGGATGGGAAAGTTTGTTAAGTTAGTTTGTTCCTCTCAATTCTTTATTCTTTATTTAGTATGTTACTTATTTTCTTCAGGCCCCAAATCAAATGTTAAAAATGCCACACATTAAATTGAAACAATAAAATAGAGTGAAAAACTGAGTAATAGGGCTGTGTTGCAATGGACTACTTAAGGGTTAGGATGCGATTTGAGACCAGCCAATAAGTCCAGCCAATGGACTACTTAAGGGTTAGGATGTGATTTGAGACCAGCCAATAAGTCCAGCCAATAAGAAAATATGGTGTATATTACCTTCATTTTAGCATCTCCCTGCTTAGCCAGCCGAGACAGCTCCAACCGTACATCATTGTTCTTATACACCACCTAGAGGTCAGGGTTGAGGGGTCAGGGCAGGGGTGAGGGAAAGAGGTTATTAAGGTTGAGAGGAAGAGTGCAAATGAATAGTCTTGTATCTCCTCTCTCCTTGACTCCTCTCCTTCAGTCACAGAAGAAACCTGTGTTTCAATACCAGTCTAGATGAAGGAGAGGAGATGAGGAGGGGAAATGAGGTGAGGAGAGGACATGGGGAGAGGACAAGAGGAGAGGAAGAACTAATGAGATGCAGCCTTTTATGTGTGTAAGTGTGTGTGTGTGTGTGTTGGTGCGCATGAAATATTGTACAGGGCTGATGATCAGTCATGCGAGTGTGTTCCGTCGTACATCTGAATTATTTCCCATGGATTAGCATACGATCACATTAGATATGTAAATGACAGCAGCATGCCTACAACACCATCAGTCCCAATCAACCGCACGTACACGCGCGAACGAATGCACGCATGCACGCACACACACACTACTAATGATATCACCGTTGGCAAATCATCTGTCTGTTTGTTTGTGTGTGTGTGCGTGTGTGCCGTTGGCGCATTTGGAGCAGAGCGGATGGATAGAGGGTCTCGGTGGCAGAGCCAATTAGCATGTTAGCGCTTAGCGCTGCGTCTGCTCCCTCAGCAACACTCATCACTGATTCTCTCAGATTCTGAAGACTGCAGAGGGAGAGTGGGTGTGTGTGCCACTGCCAAATGTGTGTGTGTATCTCTCTGTGTCTTATTACCGTATATACTGTATAAGATGTGTGTGTATCTCTCTGTGTCTTATTACCGTATATACTGTATAAGATGTGTGTGCATCTCTCTGTGTCTTATTACCGTATATACTGTATAAGATGTGTGTGCATCTCTCTGTGTCTTATTACCGTATATACTGTATAAGATGTGTGTGCATCTCTCTGTGTCTTATTACCGTATATACTGTATGAGATGTGTGTGCATCTCTCTGTGTACATTATTAACATATATACTGTATGAGATATGTGTGTATCTGTGTACATTATTACCGTATATACTGTATGAGATGTGTGTGCATCTCTCTGTGTACATTATTAACATATATACTGTATGAGATGTGTGTGTATCTGTGTACATTATTACCGTATATACTGTATGAGATGTGTGTGTATCTGTGTACATTATTACTGGTATTTACTGTATGAGATGTGTGTGTATCTGTGTACATTATTACCGTATATACTGTATGAGATGTGTGTGTCTCTGTGTACATTATTAACATATATACTGTATGAGATGTGTGTATCTGTGTACATTATTACCGTATATACTGTATGAGATGTGTGTGTCTCTGTGTACATTATTAGCGTAAATACTGTATGAGATGTGTGTGTCTCTGTGTACATTACTACCGTATTTACTGTTTGAGATGTGTGTATCTGTGTACATTATTACCGTATATACTGTATGAGATGTGTGTGTATCTGTGTACATTATTAACATATATACTGTATGAGATGTGTGTGCATCTCTCTGTGTCTTATTACCGTATATACTGTATAAGATGTGTGTGCATCTCTCTGTGTCTTATTACCGTATATACTGTATGAGATGTGTGTGTCTCTGTGTACATTATTAACATATATACTGTATGAGATGTGTGTATATGTGTACATTATTACCGTATTTACTGTTTGAGATGTGTGTATCTGTGTACATTATTACCGTATATACTGTATGAGATGTGTGTGTATCTGTGTACATTATTATCGTATATACTGTATGAGATGTGTGTGTCTCTGTGTAGATTATTAGCGTATACACTGTATGAGATCATGAACCTGTGGATAAACCTGTAGGCCTAGCTTTGTATGCGACTGTGATGTGCGCATATGTAGATGTGTGAATGCATGTGTGTATAATGTATAGATGAGTACGAGTGGGTTAGTGTGTGTGTGTGTGTACACCCCACCTCTTTAAGGCAGCCCATAAAGTTGTTGCTAACAGGAGATCCAGGGAGGTCAGCAGTACTGGGACTTCCACCCACGTAGAAGAAATCGTCTGAGCCCAACATGGTGTAGTCTTCCTGGGTGTAGCCCGTAGTGGTCAAGATGCCGTCCACGGAGATGGTCACCTATGCAACAAAGCACAGGGAAAGGGCACGCTATACTCACACCAAACGCAGCGCAACGCGCTAGCCTGCCAAATTAGTCTGCCCCCTTACTGACTTGGTAGGTTTCTGGGGAGGTGGTCTGGTCTTGGCTGTGGTTGGTTGGTCAGTTGATTGGATTGATTGGTCAGTTGTATTGAACTGGTCTGTGATTTGATTGGTCTAGCTGTGTTAGGTCTGTGTTCTGATTGGTCTGTTGTTCGGTTTGTGTGATTTTTCTGTGTTTTTCTGTTATTTTTTATTTGTCTAGCGTGTTTGGACCTGTTTCCTGTCTGTGTGATGAGGTGGTTTGGGCTTGTTAGAGTATTACGGAACCAACTCTGTTCTCAGGGCAGCAGATCTGTCCTGCAGGCAGAACAAATACAAATCTGAGTCCAAGTCTGTGTCCTTTATACTCAAGTTTGAGTCGAGTCACGAGTCCCTTGATTGGGCTAAAAAGGCTGCAGTCCAAAAATCTTTCAAGATAAGTTCCTAATTTAAAATATCTAGCTAATACTGAAGCTACCTCAAATGTCCTGTTGAACCACCTGGTACTCTACCCTGTACCGTAGAGACTGCTGCCCTACTGTATGTACATAGTCATTGAACTTTAATAATGTTTACATACTGTTCCACCCACTTTACGTGGTGCCTTCAGAAAGTATTCATACCTTGATTTAGTCCACATTTTGTTCTTTTACAGCCTGAATTCAAAATGGATTAAATAGATTTTTTTTCTCTCAAACAGGTTTTCAGAAACAGGCTTTCATTTAAAAAACAAAAGAAATACATAACTATTCACATAACTATTCACATCCTTGACTTAATACTTTGTAGAAGCACCTTTGGCGGCGACAACAGCTTTGAGTCGTCTTGGGTATGTCTGTATCAGCTTTGAGTCGTCTTGGGTATGTCTGTATCAGCTTTGAGTCGTCTTGGGCATGTCTGTATCAGCTTTGAGTCGTCTTGGGTATGTCTGTATCAGCTTTGAGTCGTCTTGGGTATGTCTGTATCAACTTTGAGTCGTCTTGGGCATGTCTGTATCAGCTTTGAGTCGTCTTGGGTATGTCTGTATCAGCTTTGAGTCGTCTTGGGTATGTCTGTATCAGCTTTGAGTCGTCTTGGGTATGTCTTGGGCATGTCTGTATCAGCTTTGAGTCGTCTTGGGCATGTCTGTATCAGCTTTGAGTCGTCTTGGGCATGTCTGTATCAGCTTTGAGTCATGTCTGTATCAGCTTTGAGTCTCTTGGGCATGTCTGTATCAGCTTTGAGTCGTCTTGGGCATGTCTGTATCAGCTTTGAGTCGTCTTGGGTATGTCTGTATCACTTGGGCATTTGTATCAGTCGTCTTGGGTATGTCTGTATCAGCTTTGAGTCGTCTTGGGCATGTCTGTATCAGCTTTTCGTCTTGGGCATGTCTGTATCAGTCTTGGGCATGTCTGTATCAGCTTTGAGCCGTCTTGGGCATGTCTGTATCAGCTTGGAGTCGTCTTGGGCATGTCTGTATCAGCTTGAGTCGTCTTGGGCATGTCTGTATCAGCTTTGAGTCGTCTTGGGCATGTCTGTATCAGCTTGGGAGTCGTCTTGGGCATGTCGTCTGGGCATGTCTGTATCAGCTTGGAGTCGTCTTGGGCATGTCTGTATCAGCTTGGGCATGTCTGAGTCGTCTTGGGCATGTCTGTATCAGCTTTGAGTCGTCTTGGGCATGTCTGTATCAGCTTTGAGTCGTTTTGGGCATGTCTGTATCAGCTTTGAGTCGTCTTGGGCATGCTTGGGAATGTCTGTATCAGCTTCGAGTCGTCTTGGGCATGTCTGTAGCCGTCTTGGGCATGTCTGTATCAGAGTCGTCTTGGGCATGTCTGTATCAGCTTCGAGTCGTCTTGGGCATGTCTGTATCAGCTCTGAGTCGTCTTGGGCATGTCTGTATCAGCTTTGAGTTGTCTTGGGCATGTCTGTCTCGTCTTGGGCATGTCTGTATCAGCTTGGAGTCGTCTTGGGCATGTCTGTATCAGCTTGGAGTCGTCTTGGGCATGTCTGTATCAGCTTGGAGTCGTCTTGGGCATGTCTGTATCAGCTTCGAGTCGTCTTGGGCATGTCTGTATCAGCTTTGAGTCGTCTTGGGCATGTCTGTATCAGCTTCGAGTCGACTTGGGCATGTCTGTATCAGCTTTGGATTGGGCTATTTTCTCCCATTCTTTGGCGGTGAACAACAATTTTCAAGTCTTTCCACAGATTTTCAATGTGGAATAAGTCAAGGGGTATAAATACATTCTCGAAGGCACTGTATTCTATACTGTATTCTAGTCATGGCTCATCCTATATAACTACTGCTGTACACACCTTTTATATTAATGTACTGTCTATAATGTACAATATATATACATATATATATATTTATATTCCGGACTCTGACATTGCTCGTTCTGATACTTCTTAATTTAGTTTTTTGTTTAAAACTTTTCTGGATGATGTGTGTATAGTTTATTTGTATATTTTTTATTATTATTGCTAGGTACTACTGCACTGTTGGAGCTAGAAACACATGCCATGAGAACAACCAAAGGAATAACATTGGTTCTATAAAACGCAAACAAGCTTGATGTTGACTAGTTCATTAGCAACAATGGCTAACCCACCGAGTAGATTACAGTGGCATGTGTAGTCAGCTCAGGTTGTATCTAGCTTTAGTATTAGTAGCTAACGAGGATTACCCTGGCAATAGAGCATTAGCATAAGTACCTAACCTAACCTAGATGACCCTGGCAATAGAGCATTAGCATAAGTACCTAACCTAGATGACCCTGGCAATAGAGCATTAGCATAAGTACCTAACCTAGATGACCCTGGCAATAGAGCATTAGCATAAGTACCTAACCTAGATGACCCTGGCAATAGAGCATTAGCATAAGTATCTAACCTAGATGACCCTGGCTATAAAGCATTAGCATAAGTACCTAACCTAGATGACCCTGGCAATAAAGCATTAGCATAAGTACCTAACCTAGATGACCCTGGCTATAAAGCATTAGCATAAGTACCTAACCTAGATGACCCTGGCTATATAGCATTAGCATAAGTAGCTAACCAGGATTACCCTGGCTATATTGCATTAGCATAAGTAGCTAACCAGGATTACCCTGGCTATATTGCATTAGCATAAGTAGCTAATCAGGTTATTCAGGCATATGTTGAGGCTCAGCAGCCACAATCTGTTAGTGTATTAGGTATTAGTTAATATTCTGATAGTAAATGGTGTTAGTGCTGTTAGTAGTGTTGAGTTTAGTGATAAACATGATGCTAGTAGTGATGATAGTGTTGAGGGTTGGAGTGTGTGAGGGGTAGGGGTTGTGGGTTAGAGTGTGTGTTGGGAGTTAGTCAGATTAACAGGTCTGAATGATGTGACACATACACTGACACACACACACTGACACACACAGTGTTAAATGGGTTAGTCATTCCACACACATGCAGCCGCCTCTCGCTGCATGCAGTCAACAGCAAGAGGAAGATAGGAACGAGAAAACAAACAACAACAGAAGAGCCTGGGCTCAGCAGCAGGATGGACAGCATGCAGAGGAGGAATGGAGAAAAATAATAGGAGAAAATTAAAAAGGTGGGAGAGAGGGAGGTTGGCCTCTGTCTCTGTGTTAAATGGACAAATCAGAGAGGCAGGACCTGAAGTTGCACCATGCAGGGGGAGCGGCCAATCGCGTGCAGCTGAGGAAAGAGCCAAATCAGGACACGCCTACATGTCAACAATGGGGAGATGGAGTGAACGTCGGAAAAAGGTCAAAGGAAAGGTAGAGAAAATAGCGGGGGCTAGGAGGAGGGGAGTGTTAAGCCGAGAGTACCAACCGCCATCATCCTGTTCTAGTATAGTTTTAGTTGTTCTACGGCTCAGAAAATAACACAGTAACCGAAACTGGGAAAGGATTAGAGTTATATCTACCAAACAATGGAGTTTGTTTACCATAGCGTGTCCAATGCCTGAGTGCTTTGTGGAGAGGGGGAGGAAGGAGAGCAACAAGTGTGAACAGAACGACATCCGTAAAGGACAAAGAAAAGGTAGAAGGCCAGTGGAGGTTAGAGAGGAGTGGAGAAGGCTAGGAGAAGGCAACAGGTTAGTAGTATGACACATTCCATGGATGGAGGTTAGTTAGTATTACTAGCAGGTTAGTAAGTACAGTTAGTAGTTAGTGGTTGGTACACACAGGCAAACAGCAGAAGACTACAGTTAGCAGAAGAATAGTGCCCCCAGCCCTGACGCTACTATACAGACACACACACACACACACACACACACACACACACACACACACACACACACACACACACACACACACACACACACACACACACACACACACACACACACACACACACACACACACTGTGAGTTTAAGACAAATACACCCTCTTTCTCCTTTTTCTCTCTCTTTCTCACTCATACACACACCCTTTCTCTTTGCCTTTCTTTCCCTCATTCACCCTCTTTATCTCTTTCCCATTCTCTCTATAACCCACTCTCCCTATAACCCCTGCTCTCTCTACCCCCCTATATCCCCTCTCTCTATAACCCCCTCTTTCTATAACCCCTCTTTCTATACCCCCCTCTTTCTATCCCCCTCTATAACCTCCACTCCCTATAACCCCCTCTCCCTATATCCCCTCTCTCTATAACCCCCCCCCCTTTCTATAACCCCTGCTCTCTATAACCCCTGCTCTCTCTACCCCCTCTATCCCCCTCTATAACCTCCCCTCTCTAACCCCCTCTCTCTATAACCCCTCTCTCTATAACCCCTCTCTCTAACCCCCCCTCTCTATAACCCACTCTCCCTATAACCCCTGCTCTCTCTACCCCCCTCTATATCCCCTCTCTCTACAACCCCCTCTTTCTATAACCCCCTCTTTCTATACCCCCTCTTTCTATCCCCCCTCTATAACCTCCTCTCCCTATAACCCCTCTCTCTATAACCCCTCTCTCTATAACCCCTCTCTCTAACCCCCTCTCTCTATAACCCACTCTCCCTATAACCCCTGCTCTCTCTACCCCCTCTATATCCCCTCTCTCTATAACCCCCTCTTTCTATAACCCCCTCTTTCTATCCCCCCTCTATAACCTCCTCTCCCTATAACCCCCTCTCTCTAT